>NW_026062118.1:275000-277500 GCF_023897955.1 Schistocerca gregaria | reverse complement strand
TTCTGCAAACAGGAGGAGGCTGAGCTCCCCTGCACGATACACCTCGAAACCCTCTCAGGTCCCGGCGGCGCGCAGCGCCGTCCTAAGTACTTGGTCGGGTTCGAGAGAGGCGCAATCGCCCGGAGATAGGCGAGTAGACGCTTTCAGTGCGAACACCCGTGCTCCCAACTGAGCTTGCCGCTGCCGACAGAGGCCCGGGAGCGTGCTGTCGTGGCATTGCCGGCGGGAAACAACACGCGCCACCTACGGTGACCGGCAGCTCCAACGCCAGCGCCACAGAAGGGCAAAGCCCCACTTGGGTGCAGAAGCGAACTCTCCCAGCACAGCGCACGCGCCAACACGTCCGCAGAGCTGCGATACAAACCACCTGCGAGAACCGCTGGGGGCGACCGAGCAGCAGACGGCGTCGCGACGCCGAGTGCCGGGCGACGGCGCATCCTCAACGCACACAGTCCGCAATCGGACCAGCACACTGCAGATGTCCACCGCGCTTCGCACCGGGCTCGGCAGAACCCACTTTGGCCGCCTGGCGCCGCGCGCAGGGTGCGCCGGCGCATAGCTGGGACGCCAGCCGGGCCCGTCGGCCGGCGCTCCTGCCACTGGGCGCCCCCCACCAGCCGGCTGTAGTGCGTGCGCTCACGCAGCGCGCGGCCAGCACGCCGGGCGGCCCCCCCTCACCGGCCGGGGACTGTCCCGCCAAGCCACAGCCTCGTATCGCTTCATACCCACATGGCCAACTCAGGTTCGGGGGCATGGCGGGTACCGCCGAAACAACCGGTTCACAGATGTACCGATCGTCGCTATCACCGATGCACCTGCAGCGCGAACAACCGCTCAACAACTGATTTCCAGTTCATTTGCGGATCTTTGGCAGCAAACGTATACGTCAATCTACATTTGCGAAATCTACGATTCTGGCATGCCTGCATGTTATGTGTCACGACACGCTACATCAGCCCACATACACACTGCGGCATGTACACGAGAGAACACGTGGAAGATGGTCCGCGCACGTGTGCAATGTCCCTTGCGCGGTCGACTGTCAACCGGCCTCTGTAGCATGTCGCAGATGTGGAACGCGGTCCACCGTGCTATCATGTTGTGTGGGGCAATACGATTAAATAGGAAAACCCTCGTCGCTACATCAACAGACGGCTCACGCTGATTCCCGGCAGAGGGAGGAGGGGGGGGGGGGGGCCAACATGCAATACTTTCGTCCGTACCTACTTACCACATGTCTGTACGGCGTACAACAGTGCAATCTCGCTGTAATGGGGAGACGAGACAAGTAGCATCGTGCACAACATATGGCCCTTATGATTCGCCATTGTAGGGCGCAGCCGGTGTACGGTCAAGCATGTGCCACATTATGTCACTCAGTACGTAACGACGGATGATCAGTGTGGGTTACGCGTACATCAGCGGACAGTCCACACAGGCCGTACCACAACGTACACTGACTGCATCGACAACCGAATGCAACTGAACAGCTGCAAGGCTCATTTCACAAACAAACGCCTGACCGACCAGCTTGGAAGGGCAGGAGGGGAGGGCGATATTCGTTCTGTAGCGGTACACCCTTCCAGTGGTTAGCGGGACTGTGTAGAAAGTACGCAACACTCGAAAGACCTTTATGTGAGGGTACGCACCATGGCATCAAGAAATACACATGACACCAGAGGATCCAAGCAGTGAACTATGTTCAGAGGGTTGCTGTTAGGCAAAGCTACATTCCTGTGACGTTACATGTGACAGTTAAGGTGCAGTGTAAGTTAGGTTAAGGTGCAGTGTAAGTTAGGTTAAGGTGCAGTGTAAGTTAGGTTAAGGTGCAGTGTAAGTTAGGTTAAGGTGCAGTGTAAGTTAGGTTAAGGTGCAGTGTAAGTTAGGTTAAGGTGCAGTGTAAGTTAGGTTAAGGTGCAGTGTAACTTAGGTTAAGGTGCAGTGTAACTTAGGTTAAGGTGCAGTGTAAGTTAGGTTAAGGTGCAGTGTAAGTTAGGTTAAGGTGCAGTGTAACTTAGGTTAAGGTGCAGTGTAACTTAGGTTAAGGTGCAGTGTAACTTAGGTTAAGGTGCAGTGTAACTTAGGTTAAGGTGCAGTGTAACTTAGGTTAAGGTGCAGTGTAACTTAGGTTAAGGTGCAGTGTAACTTAGGTTAAGGTGCAGTGTAAGTTAGGTTAAGGTGCAGTGTAAGTTAGGTTAAGGTGCAGTGTAAGTTAGGTTAAGGTGCAGTGTAAGCTAGGTTAAGGTGCAGCGTAACTTAGGTTAAGGTGCAGCGTAACTTAGGTTAAGGTGCAGCGTAACTTAGGTTAAGGTGCAGCGTAACTTAGGTTAAGGTGCAGCGTAACTTAGGTTAAGGTGCAGCGTAACTTAGGTTAAGGTGCAGCGTAACTTAGGTTAGGGGCCAACGTGGGTTAGGTTAGGGGCCAACGTGGGTTAGGTTAGGGGCCAACGTGGGTTAGGTTAGGGGCCAACGTGGGTTAGGTTAGGGGCCAACGTGGGTT
>NW_026062118.1:262500-270000 GCF_023897955.1 Schistocerca gregaria | reverse complement strand
TCCGATCCGAGTCGTTTGCTCGCGGCTTCAGCATATCAAGCAAGCCGGAGATCTCACCCATTTAAAGTTTGAGAATAGGTTGAGGTCGTTTCGGCCCCAAGGCCTCTAATCATTCGCTTTACCGGATGAGACTCGTACGAGCACCAGCTATCCTGAGGGAAACTTCGGAGGGAACCAGCTACTAGATGGTTCGATTAGTCTTTCGCCCCTATACCCAGCTCCGACGATCGATTTGCACGTCAGAATCGCTACGGACCTCCATCAGGGTTTCCCCTGACTTCGTCCTGGCCAGGCATAGTTCACCATCTTTCGGGTCCCAACGTGTACGCTCTAGGTGCGCCTCACCTCGCAATGAGGACGAGACGCCCCGGGAGTGCGGAGGCCGCCGCCCCGTGAAGGGCGGGGAAGCCCCATCCTCCCTCGGCCCGCGCAAGGCGAGACCTTCACTTTCATTACGCCTTTAGGTTTCGTACAGCCCAATGACTCGCGCACATGTTAGACTCCTTGGTCCGTGTTTCAAGACGGGTCGTGAAATTGTCCAAAGCTGAAGCGCCGCTGACGGGAGCGATTATTCCGCCCGAGAGCATCCCGAGCCAACAGCGGCGCGGGTCCGGGGCCGGGCCAGGTAGGTCCGTCATCCGGGAAGAACCGCGCGCGCTTGCCGGGAGCCCGAGCGCCCAAAGGGGCGAATCGACTCCTCCAGATATACCGCCGAGCAGCCAGCCAGGACACCGGGGCTCTGCCCAACAGACGCGAACCGAGGCCCGCGGAAGGACAGGCTGCGCACCCGGGCCGTAGGCCGGCACCCAGCGGGTCGCGACGTCCTACTAGGGGAGAAGTGCGGCCCACCGCACACCGGAACGGCCCCACCCCGCGGCGAGTGGAAAGGCAACCGGACACGACCCCGCCGCGGATTGCTCCGCGCGGGCGGCCGGCCCCATCTGCCGAGGGCGGGGGCCAGTGGCCGGATGGGCGTGAATCTCACCCGTTCGACCTTTCGGACTTCTCACGTTTACCCCAGAACGGTTTCACGTACTTTTGAACTCTCTCTTCAAAGTTCTTTTCAACTTTCCCTCACGGTACTTGTTCGCTATCGGTCTCGTGGTCATATTTAGTCTCAGATGGAGTTTACCACCCACTTGGAGCTGCACTCTCAAGCAACCCGACTCGAAGGAGAGGTCCCGCCGACGCTCGCACCGGCCGCTACGGGCCTGGCACCCTCTACGGGCCATGGCCTCATTCAAGTTGGACTTGGGCTCGGCGCGAGGCGTCGGGGTAGTGGACCCTCCCGAACACCACATGCCACGACAGGCGGCAGCCTGCGGGGTTCGGTGCTGGACTCTTCCCTGTTCGCTCGCCGCTACTGGGGGAATCCTTGTTAGTTTCTTTTCCTCCGCTTAGTAATATGCTTAAATTCAGCGGGTAGTCTCGCCTGCTCTGAGGTCGTTGTACGAGGTGTCGCACGCCACACCGCCAGCCGGCTGTGCACGCTACCGAGAAAGCACCGGTATGCGAACCGCCAGGCGACGGGCGCGCATCGCACGTTTAAGGAGACGCGGCCGGCCACACAGGCGACCACGACACTCCCAGGCGCCCGAAGCGGGACAAACGCCTCGCGCTTCAGTATACGTAGCCGACCCTCAGCCAGACGTGGCCCGGGAACGGAATCCATGGACCGCAATGTGCGTTCGAAACGTCGATGTTCATGTGTCCTGCAGTTCACATGTCGACGCGCAATTTGCTGCGTTCTTCATCGACCCACGAGCCGAGTGATCCACCGTCCTGGGTGATCTTTATCTTTTCAGTTCTCCACCGTCTCTTTCAAGACAGTTGCAGAGGCGGGACTGAGGCGTTTGACGGCCCCTGTTCCATTACTTTGTGTCCAACGGCCTGACGGCCGATGGGCGTCGTACGGCTCCACACCGGAGCGGACAGGCACTCGGGCGAAAGTCATTCAAAACCGGCGCCAGGCGCCAGGTGCCGCAGGCCAGCCGCTCCAGAGCTTCAGCGCTCGTACCACACAACAACACTTGCGCTAGTTTTGAGAGGCACGCGTGGTTCCGCACGCGGCGCACGGCTACTGCCGTACAGGTAGCGTGTTGCGCGACACGACACGCACATCGAAAGACATGCAGTCTAGTCGGTAATGATCCTTCCGCAGGTTCACCTACGGAAACCTTGTTACGACTTTTACTTCCTCTAAATGATCAAGTTTGGTCATCTTTCCGGTAGCATCGGCAACGACAGAGTCGATGCCGCGTACCAGTCCGAAGACCTCACTAAATCATTCAATCGGTAGTAGCGACGGGCGGTGTGTACAAAGGGCAGGGACGTAATCAACGCGAGCTTATGACTCGCGCTTACTGGGAATTCCTCGTTCATGGGGAACAATTGCAAGCCCCAATCCCTAGCACGAAGGAGGTTCAGCGGGTTACCCCGACCTTTCGGCCTAGGAAGACACGCTGATTCCTTCAGTGTAGCGCGCGTGCGGCCCAGAACATCTAAGGGCATCACAGACCTGTTATTGCTCAATCTCGTGCGGCTAGAAGCCGCCTGTCCCTCTAAGAAGAAAAGTAATCGCTGACAGCACGAAGGATGTCACGCGACTAGTTAGCAGGCTAGAGTCTCGTTCGTTATCGGAATTAACCAGACAAATCGCTCCACCAACTAAGAACGGCCATGCACCACCACCCACCGAATCAAGAAAGAGCTATCAATCTGTCAATCCTTCCGGTGTCCGGGCCTGGTGAGGTTTCCCGTGTTGAGTCAAATTAAGCCGCAGGCTCCACTCCTGGTGGTGCCCTTCCGTCAATTCCTTTAAGTTTCAGCTTTGCAACCATACTTCCCCCGGAACCCAAAAGCTTTGGTTTCCCGGAGGCTGCCCGCCGAGTCATCGGAGGAACTGCGGCGGATCGCTGGCTGGCATCGTTTATGGTTAGAACTAGGGCGGTATCTGATCGCCTTCGAACCTCTAACTTTCGTTCTTGATTAATGAAAACATACTTGGCAAATGCTTTCGCTTCTGTTCGTCTTGCGACGATCCAAGAATTTCACCTCTAACGTCGCAATACGAATGCCCCCGCCTGTCCCTATTAATCATTACCTCGGGTTCCGAAAACCAACAAAATAGAACCGAGGTCCTATTCCATTATTCCATGCACACAGTATTCAGGCGGGCTTGCCTGCTTTAAGCACTCTAATTTGTTCAAAGTAAACGTGCCGGCCCACCGAGACACTCAACTAAGAGCACCCTGGTAGGATTTCAACGGGGTCCGCCTCGGGACGCGCAAGCACGCCTTCGGCTCGCCCCACCGGCAGGACGTCCCACGATACATGCCAGTTAAACACCGACGGGCGGTGAACCAACAGCGTGGGACACAAATCCAACTACGAGCTTTTTAACCGCAACAACTTTAATATACGCTATTGGAGCTGGAATTACCGCGGCTGCTGGCACCAGACTTGCCCTCCAATAGATACTCGTTAAAGGATTTAAAGTGTACTCATTCCGATTACGGGGCCTCGGATGAGTCCCGTATCGTTATTTTTCGTCACTACCTCCCCGTGCCGGGAGTGGGTAATTTGCGCGCCTGCTGCCTTCCTTGGATGTGGTAGCCGTTTCTCAGGCTCCCTCTCCGGAATCGAACCCTGATTCCCCGTTACCCGTTACAACCATGGTAGGCGCAGAACCTACCATCGACAGTTGATAAGGCAGACATTTGAAAGATGCGTCGCCGGTACGAGGACCGTGCGATCAGCCCAAAGTTATTCAGAGTCACCAAGGCAAACGGACCAGACGAGCCAATCCGATTGGTTTTGATCTAATAAAAGCGTCCCTTCCATCTCTGGTCGGGACTCTGTTTGCATGTATTAGCTCTAGAATTACCACAGTTATCCAAGTAACGTGGGTACGATCTAAGGAACCATAACTGATTTAATGAGCCATTCGCGGTTTCACCTTAATGCGGCTTGTACTGAGACATGCATGGCTTAATCTTTGAGACAAGCATATGACTACTGGCAGGATCAACCAGGGAGCTGCGTCAACGAGAGCTGAGCAGCCGGCCGCCCGGGAGTGTGTCCCGAGGGCCCGCGCGAACACGCAAGCGTCCGCTCAATTATTCTGCAAACAGGAGGAGGCTGAGCTCCCCTGCACGATACACCTCGAAACCCTCTCAGGTCCCGGCGGCGCGCAGCGCCGTCCTAAGTACTTGGTCGGGTTCGAGAGAGGCGCAATCGCCCGGAGATAGGCGAGTAGACGCTTTCAGTGCGAACACCCGTGCTCCCAACTGAGCTTGCCGCTGCCGACAGAGGCCCGGGAGCGTGCTGTCGTGGCATTGCCGGCGGGAAACAACACGCGCCACCTACGGTGACCGGCAGCTCCAACGCCAGCGCCACAGAAGGGCAAAGCCCCACTTGGGTGCAGAAGCGAACTCTCCCAGCACAGCGCACGCGCCAACACGTCCGCAGAGCTGCGATACAAACCACCTGCGAGAACCGCTGGGGGCGACCGAGCAGCAGACGGCGTCGCGACGCCGAGTGCCGGGCGGCGGCGCATCCTCAACGCACACAGTCCGCAATCGGACCAGCACACTGCAGATGTCCACCGCGCTTCGCACCGGGCTCGGCAGAACCCACTTTGGCCGCCTGGCGCCGCGCGCAGGGTGCGCCGGCGCATAGCTGGGACGCCAGCCGGGCCCGTCGGCCGGCGCTCCTGCCACTGGGCGCCCCCCACCAGCCGGCTGTAGTGCGTGCGCTCACGCAGCGCGCGGCCAGCACGCCGGGCGGCCCCCCCTCACCGGCCGGGGACTGTCCCGCCAAGCCACAGCCTCGTATCGCTTCATACCCACATGGCCAACTCAGGTTCGGGGGCATGGCGGGTACCGCCGAAACAACCGGTTCACAGATGTACCGATCGTCGCTATCACCGATGCACCTGCAGCGCGAACAACCGCTCAACAACTGATTTCCAGTTCATTTGCGGATCTTTGGCAGCAAACGTATACGTCAATCTACATTTGCGAAATCTACGATTCTGGCATGCCTGCATGTTATGTGTCACGACACGCTACATCAGCCCACATACACACTGCGGCATGTACACGAGAGAACACGTGGAAGATGGTCCGCGCACGTGTGCAATGTCCCTTGCGCGGTCGACTGTCAACCGGCCTCTGTAGCATGTCGCAGATGTGGAACGCGGTCCACCGTGCTATCATGTTGTGTGGGGCAATACGATTAAATAGGAAAACCCTCGTCGCTACATCAACAGACGGCTCACGCTGATTCCCGGCAGAGGGAGGAGGGGGGGGGGGGGGGGCCAACATGCAATACTTTCGTCCGTACCTACTTACCACATGTCTGTACGGCGTACAACAGTGCAATCTCGCTGTAATGGGGAGACGAGACAAGTAGCATCGTGCACAACATATGGCCCTTATGATTCGCCATTGTAGGGCGCAGCCGGTGTACGGTCAAGCATGTGCCACATTATGTCACTCAGTACGTAACGACGGATGATCAGTGTGGGTTACGCGTACATCAGCGGACAGTCCACACAGGCCGTACCACAACGTACACTGACTGCATCGACAACCGAATGCAACTGAACAGCTGCAAGGCTCATTTCACAAACAAACGCCTGACCGACCAGCTTGGAAGGGCAGGAGGGGAGGGCGATATTCGTTCTGTAGCGGTACACCCTTCCAGTGGTTAGCGGGACTGTGTAGAAAGTACGCAACACTCGAAAGACCTTTATGTGAGGGTACGCACCATGGCATCAAGAAATACACATGACACCAGAGGATCCAAGCAGTGAACTATGTTCAGAGGGTTGCTGTTAGGCAAAGCTACATTCCTGTGACGTTACATGTGACAGTTAAGGTGCAGTGTAAGTTAGGTTAAGGTGCAGTGTAAGTTAGGTTAAGGTGCAGTGTAAGTTAGGTTAAGGTGCAGTGTAAGTTAGGTTAAGGTGCAGTGTAAGTTAGGTTAAGGTGCAGTGTAAGTTAGGTTAAGGTGCAGTGTAAGTTAGGTTAAGGTGCAGTGTAAGTTAGGTTAAGGTGCAGTGTAACTTAGGTTAAGGTGCAGTGTAAGTTAGGTTAAGGTGCAGTGTAAGTTAGGTTAAGGTGCAGTGTAACTTAGGTTAAGGTGCAGTGTAACTTAGGTTAAGGTGCAGTGTAACTTAGGTTAAGGTGCAGTGTAACTTAGGTTAAGGTGCAGTGTAACTTAGGTTAAGGTGCAGTGTAACTTAGGTTAAGGTGCAGTGTAACTTAGGTTAAGGTGCAGTGTAAGTTAGGTTAAGGTGCAGTGTAAGTTAGGTTAAGGTGCAGTGTAAGTTAGGTTAAGGTGCAGCGTAACTTAGGTTAAGGTGCAGCGTAACTTAGGTTAAGGTGCAGCGTAACTTAGGTTAAGGTGCAGCGTAACTTAGGTTAAGGTGCAGCGTAACTTAGGTTAAGGTGCAGCGTAACTTAGGTTAAGGTGCAGCGTAACTTAGGTTAAGGTGCAGCGTAACTTAGGTTAAGGTGCAGCGTGGGTTAGGTTAGGGGCCAACGTGGGTTAGGTTAGGGGCCAACGTGGGTTAGGTTAGGGGCCAACGTGGGTTAGGTTAGGGGCCAACGTGGGTTAGGTTAGGGGCCAACGTGGGTTAGGTTAGGGGCCAACGTGGGTTAGGTTAGGGGCCAACGTGGGTTAGGTTAGGGGCCAACGTGGGTTAGGTTAGGGGCCAACGTGGGTTAGGTTAGGGGCCAACGTGGGTTAGGTTAGGGGCCAACGTGGGTTAGGTTAGGGGCCAACGTGGGTTAGGTTAGGGGCCAACGTGGGTTAGGTTAGGGGCCAACGTGGGTTAGGTTAAGGGCCAACGTGGGTTAGGTTAAGGGCCAACGTGGGTTAGGTTAAGGGCCAACGTGGGTTAGGTTAAGGGCCAACGTGGGTTAGGTTAAGGGCCAACGTGGGTTAGGTTAAGGGCCAACGTGGGTTAGGTTAAGGGCCAACGTGGGTTAGGTTAAGGGCCAACGTGGGTTAGGTTAAGGGCCAACGTGGGTTAGGTTAAGGGCCAACGTGGGTTAGGTTAAGGGCCAACGTGGGTTAGGTTGCCAGAGATGTGTCAAATCAGGATGTACGTTTGGCTGGTGTCAGGTGGTGGGTTGGTTCGATGCCTTTATAAGGGGTGTGGCCAAAGGGTATTTTATTACTTGTACCTTTTGTGTTGTGGCGTGGCGTTGCGTCCTGTGTTGATACTGGGTGGACCACTGTGGGTGTTGCTGGCTGATTTGAGCTGCGTTGTTTGCGGGTGATGTGAGACATTCTGTCTTATTAGTGGACGTGACGTTCCTCTTGTCGTTGTTTGGATAGTGTCCTGTGGCAGCGAGGATAAAATGGATGTTGTTGAACGATAGTGCTTTGGTGCTTTCGCTTTGTTACACACAGAGTGGACTGTGAGATAGGGTGACTGGGTCGAGTGCGGTTCACACTGTCCTCCCCAGTTTACAGTATGTATCATCT
>NW_026062118.1:240000-242500 GCF_023897955.1 Schistocerca gregaria | reverse complement strand
CGCAATCGCCCGGAGATAGGCGAGTAGACGCTTTCAGTGCGAACACCCGTGCTCCCAACTGAGCTTGCCGCTGCCGACAGAGGCCCGGGAGCGTGCTGTCGTGGCATTGCCGGCGGGAAACAACACGCGCCACCTACGGTGACCGGCAGCTCCAACGCCAGCGCCACAGAAGGGCAAAGCCCCACTTGGGTGCAGAAGCGAACTCTCCCAGCACAGCGCACGCGCCAACACGTCCGCAGAGCTGCGATACAAACCACCTGCGAGAACCGCTGGGGGCGACCGAGCAGCAGACGGCGTCGCGACGCCGAGTGCCGGGCGGCGGCGCATCCTCAACGCACACAGTCCGCAATCGGACCAGCACACTGCAGATGTCCACCGCGCTTCGCACCGGGCTCGGCAGAACCCACTTTGGCCGCCTGGCGCCGCGCGCAGGGTGCGCCGGCGCATAGCTGGGACGCCAGCCGGGCCCGTCGGCCGGCGCTCCTGCCACTGGGCGCCCCCCACCAGCCGGCTGTAGTGCGTGCGCTCACGCAGCGCGCGGCCAGCACGCCGGGCGGCCCCCCCTCACCGGCCGGGGACTGTCCCGCCAAGCCACAGCCTCGTATCGCTTCATACCCACATGGCCAACTCAGGTTCGGGGGCATGGCGGGTACCGCCGAAACAACCGGTTCACAGATGTACCGATCGTCGCTATCACCGATGCACCTGCAGCGCGAACAACCGCTCAACAACTGATTTCCAGTTCATTTGCGGATCTTTGGCAGCAAACGTATACGTCAATCTACATTTGCGAAATCTACGATTCTGGCATGCCTGCATGTTATGTGTCACGACACGCTACATCAGCCCACATACACACTGCGGCATGTACACGAGAGAACACGTGGAAGATGGTCCGCGCACGTGTGCAATGTCCCTTGCGCGGTCGACTGTCAACCGGCCTCTGTAGCATGTCGCAGATGTGGAACGCGGTCCACCGTGCTATCATGTTGTGTGGGGCAATACGATTAAATAGGAAAACCCTCGTCGCTACATCAACAGACGGCTCACGCTGATTCCCGGCAGAGGGAGGAGGGGGGGGGGGGGGGCCAACATGCAATACTTTCGTCCGTACCTACTTACCACATGTCTGTACGGCGTACAACAGTGCAATCTCGCTGTAATGGGGAGACGAGACAAGTAGCATCGTGCACAACATATGGCCCTTATGATTCGCCATTGTAGGGCGCAGCCGGTGTACGGTCAAGCATGTGCCACATTATGTCACTCAGTACGTAACGACGGATGATCAGTGTGGGTTACGCGTACATCAGCGGACAGTCCACACAGGCCGTACCACAACGTACACTGACTGCATCGACAACCGAATGCAACTGAACAGCTGCAAGGCTCATTTCACAAACAAACGCCTGACCGACCAGCTTGGAAGGGCAGGAGGGGAGGGCGATATTCGTTCTGTAGCGGTACACCCTTCCAGTGGTTAGCGGGACTGTGTAGAAAGTACGCAACACTCGAAAGACCTTTATGTGAGGGTACGCACCATGACATCAAGAAATACACATGACACCAGAGGATCCAAGCAGTGAACTATGTTCAGAGGGTTGCTGTTAGGCAAAGCTACATTCCTGTGACGTTACATGTGACAGTTAAGGTGCAGTGTAAGTTAGGTTAAGGTGCAGTGTAAGTTAGGTTAAGGTGCAGTGTAAGTTAGGTTAAGGTGCAGTGTAAGTTAGGTTAAGGTGCAGTGTAAGTTAGGTTAAGGTGCAGTGTAACTTAGGTTAAGGTGCAGTGTAAGTTAGGTTAAGGTGCAGTGTAACTTAGGTTAAGGTGCAGTGTAAGTTAGGTTAAGGTGCAGTGTAAGTTAGGTTAAGGTGCAGTGTAACTTAGGTTAAGGTGCAGTGTAACTTAGGTTAAGGTGCAGTGTAAGTTAGGTTAAGGTGCAGTGTAACTTAGGTTAAGGTGCAGTGTAACTTAGGTTAAGGTGCAGTGTAACTTAGGTTAAGGTGCAGTGTAACTTACGTTAAGGTGCAGTGTAAGTTAGGTTAAGGTGCAGTGTAAGTTAGGTTAAGGTGCAGTGTAAGTTAGGTTAAGGTGCAGTGTAAGTTAGGTTAAGGTGCAGCGTAACTTAGGTTAAGGTGCAGCGTAACTTAGGTTAAGGTGCAGCGTAACTTAGGTTAAGGTGCAGCGTAACTTAGGTTAAGGTGCAGCGTAACTTAGGTTAAGGTGCAGCGTAACTTAGGTTAAGGTGCAGCGTAACTTAGGTTAAGGTGCAGCGTGGGTTAGGTTAGGGGCCAACGTGGGTTAGGTTAGGGGCCAACGTGGGTTAGGTTAGGGGCCAACGTGGGTTAGGTTAGGGGCCAACGTGGGTTAGGTTAGGGGCCAACGTGGGTTAGGTTAGGGGCCAACGTGGGTTAGGTTAGGGGCCAACGTGGGTTAGGTTAGGGGCCAACGTGGGTTAGGTTAGGGGCCAACGTGGGTTAGGTTAGGGGCCAACGTGGGT
>NW_026062118.1:227500-232500 GCF_023897955.1 Schistocerca gregaria | reverse complement strand
TCTGTCAATCCTTCCGGTGTCCGGGCCTGGTGAGGTTTCCCGTGTTGAGTCAAATTAAGCCGCAGGCTCCACTCCTGGTGGTGCCCTTCCGTCAATTCCTTTAAGTTTCAGCTTTGCAACCATACTTCCCCCGGAACCCAAAAGCTTTGGTTTCCCGGAGGCTGCCCGCCGAGTCATCGGAGGAACTGCGGCGGATCGCTGGCTGGCATCGTTTATGGTTAGAACTAGGGCGGTATCTGATCGCCTTCGAACCTCTAACTTTCGTTCTTGATTAATGAAAACATACTTGGCAAATGCTTTCGCTTCTGTTCGTCTTGCGACGATCCAAGAATTTCACCTCTAACGTCGCAATACGAATGCCCCCGCCTGTCCCTATTAATCATTACCTCGGGTTCCGAAAACCAACAAAATAGAACCGAGGTCCTATTCCATTATTCCATGCACACAGTATTCAGGCGGGCTTGCCTGCTTTAAGCACTCTAATTTGTTCAAAGTAAACGTGCCGGCCCACCGAGACACTCAACTAAGAGCACCCTGGTAGGATTTCAACGGGGTCCGCCTCGGGACGCGCAAGCACGCCTTCGGCTCGCCCCACCGGCAGGACGTCCCACGATACATGCCAGTTAAACACCGACGGGCGGTGAACCAACAGCGTGGGACACAAATCCAACTACGAGCTTTTTAACCGCAACAACTTTAATATACGCTATTGGAGCTGGAATTACCGCGGCTGCTGGCACCAGACTTGCCCTCCAATAGATACTCGTTAAAGGATTTAAAGTGTACTCATTCCGATTACGGGGCCTCGGATGAGTCCCGTATCGTTATTTTTCGTCACTACCTCCCCGTGCCGGGAGTGGGTAATTTGCGCGCCTGCTGCCTTCCTTGGATGTGGTAGCCGTTTCTCAGGCTCCCTCTCCGGAATCGAACCCTGATTCCCCGTTACCCGTTACAACCATGGTAGGCGCAGAACCTACCATCGACAGTTGATAAGGCAGACATTTGAAAGATGCGTCGCCGGTACGAGGACCGTGCGATCAGCCCAAAGTTATTCAGAGTCACCAAGGCAAACGGACCAGACGAGCCAATCCGATTGGTTTTGATCTAATAAAAGCGTCCCTTCCATCTCTGGTCGGGACTCTGTTTGCATGTATTAGCTCTAGAATTACCACAGTTATCCAAGTAACGTGGGTACGATCTAAGGAACCATAACTGATTTAATGAGCCATTCGCGGTTTCACCTTAATGCGGCTTGTACTGAGACATGCATGGCTTAATCTTTGAGACAAGCATATGACTACTGGCAGGATCAACCAGGGAGCTGCGTCAACGAGAGCTGAGCAGCCGGCCGCCCGGGAGTGTGTCCCGAGGGCCCGCGCGAACACGCAAGCGTCCGCTCAATTATTCTGCAAACAGGAGGAGGCTGAGCTCCCCTGCACGATACACCTCGAAACCCTCTCAGGTCCCGGCGGCGCGCAGCGCCGTCCTAAGTACTTGGTCGGGTTCGAGAGAGGCGCAATCGCCCGGAGATAGGCGAGTAGACGCTTTCAGTGCGAACACCCGTGCTCCCAACTGAGCTTGCCGCTGCCGACAGAGGCCCGGGAGCGTGCTGTCGTGGCATTGCCGGCGGGAAACAACACGCGCCACCTACGGTGACCGGCAGCTCCAACGCCAGCGCCACAGAAGGGCAAAGCCCCACTTGGGTGCAGAAGCGAACTCTCCCAGCACAGCGCACGCGCCAACACGTCCGCAGAGCTGCGATACAAACCACCTGCGAGAACCGCTGGGGGCGACCGAGCAGCAGACGGCGTCGCGACGCCGAGTGCCGGGCGGCGGCGCATCCTCAACGCACACAGTCCGCAATCGGACCAGCACACTGCAGATGTCCACCGCGCTTCGCACCGGGCTCGGCAGAACCCACTTTGGCCGCCTGGCGCCGCGCGCAGGGTGCGCCGGCGCATAGCTGGGACGCCAGCCGGGCCCGTCGGCCGGCGCTCCTGCCACTGGGCGCCCCCACCAGCCGGCTGTAGTGCGTGCGCTCACGCAGCGCGCGGCCAGCACGCCGGGCGGCCCCCCCTCACCGGCCGGGGACTGTCCCGCCAAGCCACAGCCTCGTATCGCTTCATACCCACATGGCCAACTCAGGTTCGGGGGCATGGCGGGTACCGCCGAAACAACCGGTTCACAGATGTACCGATCGTCGCTATCACCGATGCACCTGCAGCGCGAACAACCGCTCAACAACTGATTTCCAGTTCATTTGCGGATCTTTGGCAGCAAACGTATACGTCAATCTACATTTGCGAAATCTACGATTCTGGCATGCCTGCATGTTATGTGTCACGACACGCTACATCAGCCCACATACACACTGCGGCATGTACACGAGAGAACACGTGGAAGATGGTCCGCGCACGTGTGCAATGTCCCTTGCGCGGTCGACTGTCAACCGGCCTCTGTAGCATGTCGCAGATGTGGAACGCGGTCCACCGTGCTATCATGTTGTGTGGGGCAATACGATTAAATAGGAAAACCCTCGTCGCTACATCAACAGACGGCTCACGCTGATTCCCGGCAGAGGGAGGAGGGGGGGGGGGGCCAACATGCAATACTTTCGTCCGTACCTACTTACCACATGTCTGTACGGCGTACAACAGTGCAATCTCGCTGTAATGGGGAGACGAGACAAGTAGCATCGTGCACAACATATGGCCCTTATGATTCGCCATTGTAGGGCGCAGCCGGTGTACGGTCAAGCATGTGCCACATTATGTCACTCAGTACGTAACGACGGATGATCAGTGTGGGTTACGCGTACATCAGCGGACAGTCCACACAGGCCGTACCACAACGTACACTGACTGCATCGACAACCGAATGCAACTGAACAGCTGCAAGGCTCATTTCACAAACAAACGTCTGACCGACCAGCTTGGAAGGGCAGGAGGGGAGGGCGATATTCGTTCTGTAGCGGTACACCCTTCCAGTGGTTAGCGGGACTGTGTAGAAAGTACGCAACACTCGAAAGACCTTTATGTGAGGGTACGCACCATGGCATCAAGAAATACACATGACACCAGAGGATCCAAGCAGTGAACTATGTTCAGAGGGTTGCTGTTAGGCAAAGCTACATTCCTGTGACGTTACATGTGACAGTTAAGGTGCAGTGTAAGTTAGGTTAAGGTGCAGTGTAAGTTAGGTTAAGGTGCAGTGTAAGTTAGGTTAAGGTGCAGTGTAAGTTAGGTTAAGGTGCAGTGTAAGTTAGGTTAAGGTGCAGTGTAAGTTAGGTTAAGGTGCAGTGTAAGTTAGGTTAAGGTGCAGTGTAACTTAGGTTAAGGTGCAGTGTAAGTTAGGTTAAGGTGCAGTGTAAGTTAGGTTAAGGTGCAGTGTAACTTAGGTTAAGGTGCAGTGTAACTTAGGTTAAGGTGCAGTGTAAGTTAGGTTAAGGTGCAGTGTAACTTAGGTTAAGGTGCAGTGTAACTTAGGTTAAGGTGCAGTGTAACTTAGGTTAAGGTGCAGTGTAAGTTAGGTTAAGGTGCAGTGTAAGTTAGGTTAAGGTGCAGTGTAAGTTAGGTTAAGGTGCAGCGTAACTTAGGTTAAGGTGCAGCGTAACTTAGGTTAAGGTGCAGCGTAACTTAGGTTAAGGTGCAGCGTAACTTAGGTTAAGGTGCAGCGTAACTTAGGTTAAGGTGCAGCGTAACTTAGGTTAAGGTGCAGCGTAACTTAGGTTAAGGTGCAGCGTAACTTAGGTTAAGGTGCAGCGTGGGTTAGGTTAGGGGCCAACGTGGGTTAGGTTAGGGGCCAACGTGGGTTAGGTTAGGGGCCAACGTGGGTTAGGTTAGGGGCCAACGTGGGTTAGGTTAGGGGCCAACGTGGGTTAGGTTAGGGGCCAACGTGGGTTAGGTTAGGGGCCAACGTGGGTTAGGTTAGGGGCCAACGTGGGTTAGGTTAGGGGCCAACGTGGGTTAGGTTAGGGGCCAACGTGGGTTAGGTTAGGGGCCAACGTGGGTTAGGTTAGGGGCCAACGTGGGTTAGGTTAAGGGCCAACGTGGGTTAGGTTAAGGGCCAACGTGGGTTAGGTTAAGGGCCAACGTGGGTTAGGTTAAGGGCCAACGTGGGTTAGGTTAAGGGCCAACGTGGGTTAGGTTAAGGGCCAACGTGGGTTAGGTTAAGGGCCAACGTGGGTTAGGTTAAGGGCCAACGTGGGTTAGGTTAAGGGCCAACGTGGGTTAGGTTAAGGGCCAACGTGGGTTAGGTTAAGGGCCAACGTGGGTTAGGTTAAGGGCCAACGTGGGTTAGGTTAAGGGCCAACGTGGGTTAGGTTAAGGGCCAACGTGGGTTAGGTTAAGGGCCAACGTGGGTTAGGTTGCCAGAGATGTGTCAAATCAGGATGTACGTTTGGCTGGTGTCAGGTGGTGGGTTGGTTCGATGCCTTTATAAGGGGTGTGGCCAAAGGGTATTTTATTACTTGTACCTTTTGTGTTGTGGCGTGGCGTTGCGTCCTGTGTTGATACTGGGTGGACCACTGTGGGTGTTGCTGGCTGATTTGAGCTGCGTTGTTTGCGGGTGATGTGAGACATTCTGTCTTATTAGTGGACGTGACGTTCCTCTTGTCGTTGTTTGGATAGTGTCCTGTGGCAGCGAGGATAAAATGGATGTTGTTGAACGATAGTGCTTTGGTGCTTTCGCTTTGTTACACACAGAGTGGACTGTGAGATAGGGTGACTGGGTCGAGTGCGGTTCACACTGTCCTCCCCAGTTTACAGTATGTATCATCTATGTATGTGGTCCTGCATCATTTACTAAGGAGGGACGTCAGACGACTGAAATATTAGTTATGTACTGATGTAAAGCAGAATGCTTACCTTCCACCAGTGGGCGAGTATCGACTCTGCCCCAGAGTTGCCACCGCAGGAAGAGGTGTCGGAAACACTACCCGCACACCGTCACCACTGTGCGGGGGGACGGACCCTCTATATCCTCAGCGGCGCACTCTTTGC
>NW_026062118.1:217500-220000 GCF_023897955.1 Schistocerca gregaria | reverse complement strand
TTCCTTGGATGTGGTAGCCGTTTCTCAGGCTCCCTCTCCGGAATCGAACCCTGATTCCCGTACCCGTTACAACCATGGTAGGCGCAGAACCTACCATCGACAGTGATAAGGCAGACATTTGAAAGAATGCGTCGCGGTACTGAGGACCGTGCGATCAGCCCAAAGTTATTCAGAGTCACCAAGGCAAACGGACCAGACGAGCCAATCCGATTGGTTTTGATCTAATAAAAGCGTCCCTTCCATCTCTGGTCGGGACTCTGTTTGCATGTATTAGCTCTAGAATTACCACAGTTATCCAAGTAACGTGGGTACGATCTAAGGAACCATAACTGATTTAATGAGCCATTCGCGGTTTCACCTTAATGCGGCTTGTACTGAGACATGCATGGCTTAATCTTTGAGACAAGCATATGGACTACTGGCAGGATCAACCAGGGAGCTGCGTCAACGAGAGCTGAGCAGCCGGCGCCCGGGAGTGTGTCCCGAGGGCCCGCGCGAACACGCAAGCGTCTCCGCTCAATTATTCTGCAAACAGGAGGAGGCTGAGCTCCCCTGCACGAATACACCTCGAAACCCTCTCAGGTCCCGGCGGCGCGCAGCGCCGTCCTAAGTACTTGGTCGGGTTCGAGAGAGGCGCAATCGCCCGGAGATAGGCGAGTAGACGCTTTCAGTGCGAACACCCGTGCTCCCAACTGAGCTTGCCGCTGCCGACAGAGGCCCGGGAGCGTGCTGTCGTGGCATTGCCGGCGGGAAACAACACGCGCCACCTACGGTGACCGGCAGCTCCAACGCCAGCGCCACAGAAGGGCAAAGCCCCCACTTGGGTGCAGAAGCGAACTCTCCCAGCACAGCGCACGCGCCAACACGTCCGCAGAGCTGCGATACAAACCACCTGCGAGAACCGCTGGGGGGCGAGCCGGAGCAGCAGACGGCGTCGCGACGCCGAGTGCCGGGCGGCGGCGCATCCTCAACGCACACAGTCCGCAATCGGACCAGCACACTGCAGATGTCCACCGCGCTTCGCACCGGGCTCGGCAGAACCCACTTTGGCAGCCTGGCGCCGCGCGCAGGGTGCGCCGGCGCATAGCTGGGACGCCAGCCGGGCCCGTCGGCCGGCGCTCCTGCCACTGGGCGCCCCCCACCAGCCGGCTGTAGTGCGTGCGCTCACGCAGCGCGCGGCCAGCACGCCGGGCGGCCCCCCCTCACCGGCCGGGGACTGTCCCGCCAAGCCACAGCCTCGTATCGCTTCATACCCACATGGCCAACTCAGGTTCGGGGGCATGGCGGGTACCGCCGAAACAACCGGTTCACAGATGTACCGATCGTCGCTATCACCGATGCACCTGCAGCGCGAACAACCGCTCAACAACTGATTTCCAGTTCATTTGCGGATCTTTGGCAGCAAACGTATACGTCAATCTACATTTGCGAAATCTACGATTCTGGCATGCCTGCATGTTATGTGTCACGACACGCTACATCAGCCCACATACACACTGCGGCATGTACACGAGAGAACACGTGGAAGATGGTCCGCGCACGTGTGCAATGTCCCTTGCGCGGTCGACTGTCAACCGGCCTCTGTAGCATGTCGCAGATGTGGAACGCGGTCCACCGTGCTATCATGTTGTGTGGGGCAATACGATTAAATAGGAAAACCCTCGTCGCTACATCAACAGACGGCTCACGCTGATTCCCGGCAGAGGGAGGAGGGGGGGGGGCGGGGGGCCAACATGCAATACTTTCGTCCGTACCTACTTACCACATGTCTGTACGGCGTACAACAGTGCAATCTCGCTGTAATGGGGAGACGAGACAAGTAGCATCGTGCACAACATATGGCCCTTATGATTCGCCATTGTAGGGCGCAGCCGGTGTACGGTCAAGCATGTGCCACATTATGTCACTCAGTACGTAACGACGGATGATCAGTGTGGGTTACGCGTACATCAGCGGACAGTCCACACAGGCCGTACCACAACGTACACTGACTGCATCGACAACCGAATGCAACTGAACAGCTGCAAGGCTCATTTCACAAACAAACGCCTGACCGACCAGCTTGGAAGGGCAGGAGGGGAGGGCGATATTCGTTCTGTAGCGGTACACCCTTCCAGTGGTTAGCGGGACTGTGTAGAAAGTACGCAACACTCGAAAGACCTTTATGTGAGGGTACGCACCATGGCATCAAGAAATACACATGACACCAGAGGATCCAAGCAGTGAACTATGTTCAGAGGGTTGCTGTTAGGCAAAGCTACATTCCTGTGACGTTACATGTGACAGTTAAGGTGCAGTGTAAGTTAGGTTAAGGTGCAGTGTAAGTTAGGTTAAGGTGCAGTGTAAGTTAGGTTAAGGTGCAGTGTAAGTTAGGTTAAGGTGCAGTGTAAGTTAGGTTAAGGTGCAGTGTAAGTTAGGTTAAGGTGCAGTGTAAGTTAGGTTAAGGTGCAGTGTAAGTTAGGTTAAGGTGCAGTGTAACTTAGGTTAAGGTGCAGTGTAA
>NW_026062118.1:205000-207500 GCF_023897955.1 Schistocerca gregaria | reverse complement strand
AGCGAACTCTCCCAGCACAGCGCACGCGCCAACACGTCCGCAGAGCTGCGATACAAACCACCTGCGAGAACCGCTGGGGGCGACCGAGCAGCAGACGGCGTCGCGACGCCGAGTGCCGGGCGGCGGCGCATCCTCAACGCACACAGTCCGCAATCGGACCAGCACACTGCAGATGTCCACCGCGCTTCGCACCGGGCTCGGCAGAACCCACTTTGGCCGCCTGGCGCCGCGCGCAGGGTGCGCCGGCGCATAGCTGGGACGCCAGCCGGGCCCGTCGGCCGGCGCTCCTGCCACTGGGCGCCCCCCACCAGCCGGCTGTAGTGCGTGCGCTCACGCAGCGCGCGGCCAGCACGCCGGGCGGCCCCCCCTCACCGGCCGGGGACTGTCCCGCCAAGCCACAGCCTCGTATCGCTTCATACCCACATGGCCAACTCAGGTTCGGGGGCATGGCGGGTACCGCCGAAACAACCGGTTCACAGATGTACCGATCGTCGCTATCACCGATGCACCTGCAGCGCGAACAACCGCTCAACAACTGATTTCCAGTTCATTTGCGGATCTTTGGCAGCAAACGTATACGTCAATCTACATTTGCGAAATCTACGATTCTGGCATGCCTGCATGTTATGTGTCACGACACGCTACATCAGCCCACATACACACTGCGGCATGTACACGAGAGAACACGTGGAAGATGGTCCGCGCACGTGTGCAATGTCCCTTGCGCGGTCGACTGTCAACCGGCCTCTGTAGCATGTCGCAGATGTGGAACGCGGTCCACCGTGCTATCATGTTGTGTGGGGCAATACGATTAAATAGGAAAACCCTCGTCGCTACATCAACAGACGGCTCACGCTGATTCCCGGCAGAGGGAGGAGGGGGGGGGGGCGGGGGGCCAACATGCAATACTTTCGTCCGTACCTACTTACCACATGTCTGTACGGCGTACAACAGTGCAATCTCGCTGTAATGGGGAGACGAGACAAGTAGCATCGTGCACAACATATGGCCCTTATGATTCGCCATTGTAGGGCGCAGCCGGTGTACGGTCAAGCATGTGCCACATTATGTCACTCAGTACGTAACGACGGATGATCAGTGTGGGTTACGCGTACATCAGCGGACAGTCCACACAGGCCGTACCACAACGTACACTGACTGCATCGACAACCGAATGCAACTGAACAGCTGCAAGGCTCATTTCACAAACAAACGCCTGACCGACCAGCTTGGAAGGGCAGGAGGGGAGGGCGATATTCGTTCTGTAGCGGTACACCCTTCCAGTGGTTAGCGGGACTGTGTAGAAAGTACGCAACACTCGAAAGACCTTTATGTGAGGGTACGCACCATGGCATCAAGAAATACACATGACACCAGAGGATCCAAGCAGTGAACTATGTTCAGAGGGTTGCTGTTAGGCAAAGCTACATTCCTGTGACGTTACATGTGACAGTTAAGGTGCAGTGTAAGTTAGGTTAAGGTGCAGTGTAAGTTAGGTTAAGGTGCAGTGTAAGTTAGGTTAAGGTGCAGTGTAAGTTAGGTTAAGGTGCAGTGTAAGTTAGGTTAAGGTGCAGTGTAAGTTAGGTTAAGGTGCAGTGTAAGTTAGGTTAAGGTGCAGTGTAACTTAGGTTAAGGTGCAGTGTAAGTTAGGTTAAGGTGCAGTGTAAGTTAGGTTAAGGTGCAGTGTAACTTAGGTTAAGGTGCAGTGTAACTTAGGTTAAGGTGCAGTGTAAGTTAGGTTAAGGTGCAGTGTAACTTAGGTTAAGGTGCAGTGTAACTTAGGTTAAGGTGCAGTGTAACTTAGGTTAAGGTGCAGTGTAACTTAGGTTAAGGTGCAGTGTAAGTTAGGTTAAGGTGCAGTGTAAGTTAGGTTAAGGTGCAGTGTAAGTTAGGTTAAGGTGCAGTGTAAGTTAGGTTAAGGTGCAGCGTAACTTAGGTTAAGGTGCAGCGTAACTTAGGTTAAGGTGCAGCGTAACTTAGGTTAAGGTGCAGCGTAACTTAGGTTAAGGTGCAGCGTAACTTAGGTTAAGGTGCAGCGTAACTTAGGTTAAGGTGCAGCGTAACTTAGGTTAAGGTGCAGCGTGGGTTAGGTTAGGGGCCAACGTGGGTTAGGTTAGGGGCCAACGTGGGTTAGGTTAGGGGCCAACGTGGGTTAGGTTAGGGGCCAACGTGGGTTAGGTTAGGGGCCAACGTGGGTTAGGTTAGGGGCCAACGTGGGTTAGGTTAGGGGCCAACGTGGGTTAGGTTAGGGGCCAACGTGGGTTAGGTTAGGGGCCAACGTGGGTTAGGTTAGGGGCCAACGTGGGTTAGGTTAGGGGCCAACGTGGGTTAGGTTAGGGGCCAACGTGGGTTAGGTTAGGGGCCAACGTGGGTTAGGTTAGGGGCCAACGTGGGTTAGGTTAGGGGCCAACGTGGGTTAGGTTAAGGGCCAACGTGGGTTAGGTTAAGGGCCAACGTGGGTTAGGTTAAGGGCCAACGTGGGTTAGGTTAAGGGCCAACG
>NW_026062118.1:192500-197500 GCF_023897955.1 Schistocerca gregaria | reverse complement strand
GGCCTGGTGAGGTTTCCCGTGTTGAGTCAAATTAAGCCGCAGGCTCCACTCCTGGTGGTGCCCTTCCGTCAATTCCTTTAAGTTTCAGCTTTGCAACCATACTTCCCCCGGAACCCAAAAGCTTTGGTTTCCCGGAGGCTGCCCGCCGAGTCATCGGAGGAACTGCGGCGGATCGCTGGCTGGCATCGTTTATGGTTAGAACTAGGGCGGTATCTGATCGCCTTCGAACCTCTAACTTTCGTTCTTGATTAATGAAAACATACTTGGCAAATGCTTTCGCTTCTGTTCGTCTTGCGACGATCCAAGAATTTCACCTCTAACGTCGCAATACGAATGCCCCCGCCTGTCCCTATTAATCATTACCTCGGGTTCCGAAAACCAACAAAATAGAACCGAGGTCCTATTCCATTATTCCATGCACACAGTATTCAGGCGGGCTTGCCTGCTTTAAGCACTCTAATTTGTTCAAAGTAAACGTGCCGGCCCACCGAGACACTCAACTAAGAGCACCCTGGTAGGATTTCAACGGGGTCCGCCTCGGGACGCGCAAGCACGCCTTCGGCTCGCCCCACCGGCAGGACGTCCCACGATACATGCCAGTTAAACACCGACGGGCGGTGAACCAACAGCGTGGGACACAAATCCAACTACGAGCTTTTTAACCGCAACAACTTTAATATACGCTATTGGAGCTGGAATTACGGCGGCTGCTGGCACCAGACTTGCCCTCCAATAGATACTCGTTAAAGGATTTAAAGTGTACTCATTCCGATTACGGGGCCTCGGATGAGTCCCGTATCGTTATTTTTCGTCACTACCTCCCCGTGCCGGGAGTGGGTAATTTGCGCGCCTGCTGCCTTCCTTGGATGTGGTAGCCGTTTCTCAGGCTCCCTCTCCGGAATCGAACCCTGATTCCCCGTTACCCGTTACAACCATGGTAGGCGCAGAACCTACCATCGACAGTTGATAAGGCAGACATTTGAAAGATGCGTCGCCGGTACGAGGACCGTGCGATCAGCCCAAAGTTATTCAGAGTCACCAAGGCAAACGGACCAGACGAGCCAATCCGATTGGTTTTGATCTAATAAAAGCGTCCCTTCCATCTCTGGTCGGGACTCTGTTTGCATGTATTAGCTCTAGAATTACCACAGTTATCCAAGTAACGTGGGTACGATCTAAGGAACCATAACTGATTTAATGAGCCATTCGCGGTTTCACCTTAATGCGGCTTGTACTGAGACATGCATGGCTTAATCTTTGAGACAAGCATATGACTACTGGCAGGATCAACCAGGGAGCTGCGTCAACGAGAGCTGAGCAGCCGGCCGCCCGGGAGTGTGTCCCGAGGGCCCGCGCGAACACGCAAGCGTCCGCTCAATTATTCTGCAAACAGGAGGAGGCTGAGCTCCCCTGCACGATACACCTCGAAACCCTCTCAGGTCCCGGCGGCGCGCAGCGCCGTCCTAAGTACTTGGTCGGGTTCGAGAGAGGCGCAATCGCCCGGAGATAGGCGAGTAGACGCTTTCAGTGCGAACACCCGTGCTCCCAACTGAGCTTGCCGCTGCCGACAGAGGCCCGGGAGCGTGCTGTCGTGGCATTGCCGGCGGGAAACAACACGCGCCACCTACGGTGACCGGCAGCTCCAACGCCAGCGCCACAGAAGGGCAAAGCCCCACTTGGGTGCAGAAGCGAACTCTCCCAGCACAGCGCACGCGCCAACACGTCCGCAGAGCTGCGATACAAACCACCTGCGAGAACCGCTGGGGGCGACCGAGCAGCAGACGGCGTCGCGACGCCGAGTGCCGGGCGGCGGCGCATCCTCAACGCACACAGTCCGCAATCGGACCAGCACACTGCAGATGTCCACCGCGCTTCGCACCGGGCTCGGCAGAACCCACTTTGGCCGCCTGGCGCCGCGCGCAGGGTGCGCCGGCGCATAGCTGGGACGCCAGCCGGGCCCGTCGGCCGGCGCTCCTGCCACTGGGCGCCCCCCACCAGCCGGCTGTAGTGCGTGCGCTCACGCAGCGCGCGGCCAGCACGCCGGGCGGCCCCCCCTCACCGGCCGGGGACTGTCCCGCCAAGCCACAGCCTCGTATCGCTTCATACCCACATGGCCAACTCAGGTTCGAGGGCATGGCGGGTACCGCCGAAACAACCGGTTCACAGATGTACCGATCGTCGCTATCACCGATGCACCTGCAGCGCGAACAACCGCTCAACAACTGATTTCCAGTTCATTTGCGGATCTTTGGCAGCAAACGTATACGTCAATCTACATTTGCGAAATCTACGATTCTGGCATGCCTGCATGTTATGTGTCACGACACGCTACATCAGCCCACATACACACTGCGGCATGTACACGAGAGAACACGTGGAAGATGGTCCGCGCACGTGTGCAATGTCCCTTGCGCGGTCGACTGTCAACCGGCCTCTGTAGCATGTCGCAGATGTGGAACGCGGTCCACCGTGCTATCATGTTGTTTGGGGCAATACGATTAAATAGGAAAACCCTCGTCGCTACATCAACAGACGGCTCACGCTGATTCCCGGCAGAGGGAGGAGGGGGGGGGGGGGGGCCAACATGCAATACTTTCGTCCGTACCTACTTACCACATGTCTGTACGGCGTACAACAGTGCAATCTCGCTGTAATGGGGAGACGAGACAAGTAGCATCGTGCACAACATATGGCCCTTATGATTCGCCATTGTAGGGCGCAGCCGGTGTACGGTCAAGCATGTGCCACATTATGTCACTCAGTACGTAACGACGGATGATCAGTGTGGGTTACGCGTACATCAGCGGACAGTCCACACAGGCCGTACCACAACGTACACTGACTGCATCGACAACCGAATGCAACTGAACAGCTGCAAGGCTCATTTCACAAACAAACGCCTGACCGACCAGCTTGGAAGGGCAGGAGGGGAGGGCGATATTCGTTCTGTAGCGGTACACCCTTCCAGTGGTTAGCGGGACTGTGTAGAAAGTACGCAACACTCGAAAGACCTTTATGTGAGGGTACGCACCATGGCATCAAGAAATACACATGACACCAGAGGATCCAAGCAGTGAACTATGTTCAGAGGGTTGCTGTTAGGCAAAGCTACATTCCTGTGACGTTACATGTGACAGTTAAGGTGCAGTGTAAGTTAGGTTAAGGTGCAGTGTAAGTTAGGTTAAGGTGCAGTGTAAGTTAGGTTAAGGTGCAGTGTAAGTTAGGTTAAGGTGCAGTGTAAGTTAGGTTAAGGTGCAGTGTAAGTTAGGTTAAGGTGCAGTGTAAGTTAGGTTAAGGTGCAGTGTAACTTAGGTTAAGGTGCAGTGTAACTTAGGTTAAGGTGCAGTGTAACTTAGGTTAAGGTGCAGTGTAACTTAGGTTAAGGTGCAGTGTAACTTAGGTTAAGGTGCAGTGTAAGTTAGGTTAAGGTGCAGTGTAACTTAGGTTAAGGTGCAGTGTAACTTAGGTTAAGGTGCAGTGTAACTTAGGTTAAGGTGCAGTGTAAGTTAGGTTAAGGTGCAGTGTAAGTTAGGTTAAGGTGCAGTGTAAGTTAGGTTAAGGTGCAGCGTAAGTTAGGTTAAGGTGCAGCGTAACTTAGGTTAAGGTGCAGCGTAACTTAGGTTAAGGTGCAGCGTAACTTAGGTTAAGGTGCAGCGTAACTTAGGTTAAGGTGCAGCGTAACTTAGGTTAAGGTGCAGCGTAACTTAGGTTAAGGTGCAGCGTGGGTTAGGTTAGGGGCCAACGTGGGTTAGGTTAGGGGCCAACGTGGGTTAGGTTAGGGGCCAACGTGGGTTAGGTTAGGGGCCAACGTGGGTTAGGTTAGGGGCCAACGTGGGTTAGGTTAGGGGCCAACGTGGGTTAGGTTAGGGGCCAACGTGGGTTAGGTTAGGGGCCAACGTGGGTTAGGTTAGGGGCCAACGTGGGTTAGGTTAGGGGCCAACGTGGGTTAGGTTAGGGGCCAACGTGGGTTAGGTTAGGGGCCAACGTGGGTTAGGTTAGGGGCCAACGTGGGTTAGGTTAAGGGCCAACGTGGGTTAGGTTAAGGGCCAACGTGGGTTAGGTTAAGGGCCAACGTGGGTTAGGTTAAGGGCCAACGTGGGTTAGGTTAAGGGCCAACGTGGGTTAGGTTAAGGGCCAACGTGGGTTAGGTTAAGGGCCAACGTGGGTTAGGTTAAGGGCCAACGTGGGTTAGGTTAAGGGCCAACGTGGGTTAGGTTAAGGGCCAACGTGGGTTAGGTTAAGGGCCAACGTGGGTTAGGTTAAGGGCCAACGTGGGTTAGGTTGCCAGAGATGTGTCAAATCAGGATGTACGTTTGGCTGGTGTCAGGTGGTGGGTTGGTTCGATGCCTTTATAAGGGGTGTGGCCAAAGTGTATTTTATTACTTGTACCTTTTGTGTTGTGGCGTGGCGTTGCGTCCTGTGTTGATACTGGGTGGACCACTGTGGGTGTTGCTGGCTGATTTGAGCTGCGTTGTTTGCGGGTGATGTGAGACATTCTGTCTTATTAGTGGACGTGACGTTCCTCTTGTCGTTGTTTGGATAGTGTCCTGTGGCAGCGAGGATAAAATGGATGTTGTTGAACGATAGTGCTTTGGTGCTTTCGCTTTGTTACACACAGAGTGGACTGTGAGATAGGGTGACTGGGTCGAGTGCGGTTCACACTGTCCTCCCCAGTTTACAGTATGTATCATCTATGTATGTGGTCCTGCATCATTTACTAAGGAGGGACGTCAGACGACTGAAATATTAGTTATGTACTGATGTAAAGCAGAATGCTTACCTTCCACCAGTGGGCGAGTATCGACTCTGCCCCAGAGTTGCCACCGCAGGAAGAGGTGTCGGAAACACTACCCGCACACCGTCACCACTGTGCGGGGGGACGGACCCTCTATATCCTCAGCGGCGCACTCTTTGCCACCGAGCGTCACGTCTCGCGGCCCGCCGTCCAGAGCATGTATTGGGACAGCGGGACTTTGGCTTTTGGGAGATAACTCTTCATG
>NW_026062118.1:182500-187500 GCF_023897955.1 Schistocerca gregaria | reverse complement strand
TGCCGCCGCGCTCTTCTGCATTCGCGTCGGAGACGCTGCAGCTCAGGGTTCCAAGGTGCCTTAGGCATTTTCCCTGTGTGGGCCAACGGGACTGCGCCTGTTGCTGCTGTCTGTATGGCCGCCGTCAGATCTTCTGCAGCTTTGTCAACGTCCACAACGCGATCCATTGGCCAATTCGGTATCACTAGATTACCTCTTAGTCGATCCCAATTAGCCTTTCGCCAGTTGTACTTGACGGTGCCGTTCACCTGGTCTTCAGGAGGAGGCTCCCCATCATAGGCTACAGTGAATGTGATCAGATTGTGGTCACTTAGTGTCATTCCCCGCCATACCTTCCAGTTCTCCGCACGGAGATGCTCGTGTGCACTCTTCAGTGTCACATCGATATTCGAGGTCGCTCCACGGCGGCCTTCGAAAGTTGGTGGGAAGTTTGGTCGGTTCAGCACTTCTAGTCTGAGCTCGTGAATTGCTTCAGCGAGTCTCTCACCTCGCCTGGCGGCGCGTCGAGCACCAAGAGGCGTGATGTCACTGTGCCATAGGGGTGACATGGCATTTGCGTCCATTGTGCAAATCAGCAAGTCATTGCGGTAGAACCCAACCGCCTCTTTTAACTGGTCGATATACGGTCTTTCTCTGTGCCTGTACTGAAAGTACATATTTAGCACGAAAAAGGTGAAATCGCCAGTATTTATCTCAGCTAACACCATGCATCTGTTGCTTAGGTGCGCCACTTTGACTGCTCTGAAGGAACGATTTAGCACAACAATTGCTGCCATAGGATGCTCTCCCCCAGCCAGGATCTGAGCTGTTGTCGGCATATATCGGATCTTTCCGTCCCTAGAGTAGGGCTCTTGCAGACATAATATGTCTAGAGACTCCTCCTCCGCTCGGCGTCGTACCTCCTGCATCACCGCTTGCGTTCGCGCGCAGTTCAGCTGTCCTATCTTAACCGACACTGGCATTGTGATTTTTCACAGTCCGGTCGGGGACAGGAGAGGTAGCGGCCGGAATGGAGACGGTTGACGAGAGGTCTTGTCTCCCATAGTCTGTCCGCTGGATTTTGCGTTGAGTGAGAATCCTGTAGTAGGCACACTCTTTGCCTGGCGTTTCGCATGTGCGATTACGCTTTTTGCACGGGATACAGACCGCTCGGTCCCCCGCTTTTCTACAGTCCTTCCTCATGTGGCCGTTCTCGCCACAGTGCCCACATGTTATTATACTCGGGTCCTGCTTGCAGAACCTTACCGAGTGGTTCACATCCTGGCACCGCGTGCAAACGACTAAGTCCAGGTAGTCGTCAACCGGCATGGACTCAAAGCCCATGTACAGTCGCTTCTGCCTCAGAATCGCGACTCTGAGTCTGGGGCTTACTTCCACCACGAGATGTGATGTTTGTCTGCCCCTTGGCCCAGTCCGGAACTTCGGCTTAAACTCCTGGCGAAACTGTGTTTCGGAAAGTCCTCCAAGGTCGTTTTGCTTTCGAGTTAGCTCAACCACAGCTTCATTCTTCATGACACATGGTACATGATATATGATTATCTGCGGATTGAGCTTTTTCGGCAGTTCGCACTTGAGTGCTTCTGTCAGTTTGTTGTTAGCTAGAAGCTTCTGGCGATCAGTCTCAGACGCCACATCTACGATGAGCGTCGGGCCGTTTGTGGCGACCCGTGAGAACTTCACACCTTCAACCTCAGGCTTGACCAGGGAGGTGAATTTCTTTCTCACTTCTGCGCCAGTTTCATTGCCCTTGGACTTGATGAAGAGCGTTGCCTTCTCAGTCAGGGCTTTGGTTATCATCGCCTGCGTTTTCCGTTCTGGTATGGGTGGAGCGGCGGCAACTTGTGCAAAGGTCTTGGGTGGCGCCGTGGGCACCGCCTTCGTCCTCGCCAGCTCCTCCTCCAAGGCTTCCACCCTTCCGGTGAGGGCCGACTGCGCCATGGCCCAATCAAACAACTTAGCTCTCAGTTGTCTCTTAAAGTCCCCCAGATTTCCCTCCTCGACCAGTTGTCCCGGTTTTAGAGAGTCGTCCACGAGCTTCAGGACGTCCTCGAGCCGCGTCGCGATAAGCTTCACGGTCGCAAGATCGCTTGGGCTTGCCTTGTATCGGGACGTGCCGTCATCGACTGGGCCGCCAGGCTGTTGTCCGGCTACCTGCGCCGAGTCCGGCTGCTTGTTCGGTTTCCGCTTCTTCCGTCGTGTCCGGGACTTGCGTCTCTCGGCACCCGACATTGGTGAAGAGGCGCGGCTACTGCTGGCGCTTTCCCCGACTGGGCCGCTGGGCAGTTGCCCGGCTACCTTCGCCGGTTTCGGCACACTTTTCGCCGTCTCCGGCAGTTGAGACTTCGGCCGTGGGGCCGCCGTCTCTCCCGCCGGGCGAGTCTGGGTGAGCTTGCCGGTGCCGACTGGGCCGCTGGGTCTTTGCCCGGCTACCTGCGCCAGCTTTGGCTCGCTCGCAGCCTTCCCCGCCGGCGGTGTCGTTGGCCGCGAGGCCTTCGTCTCCGCCTTCGGTTCGGGCTTCCCCGTTGCGCCTTCCCCGACTGGGCCGCCGGGCTTGCGCCCGGCTACCTGCGCCGGTTTCGGCTTGTCTCCCGCCTTAGGTGCCGCTTTCGGCGCCGGCTGGCGGGGTGGCGGCATCAGATCGGTTACAGCGTCCGCACTCAGCGATCTCTGCCGGAGCAGTTTTCGCAGGTGTTTCTTCTGCTTCCTCACTTTTGCCTTCCGTTCTTTCTCACTGTCACTTTCACTCGCGTCTGCAAGCGTCCGTGCCAGCGTCTCGCTTGCTGCAGTCTTAGCGCTCCGTGCACGAGGTGTACGGAGCTCCAATTCTGGCTCGCTAAGCGCGGGGTCATGGTCTTCTGGCCTATGGGCCTCCGACTGCCCTTGTGTTGGGAGTTCGTCTTGACACAGAGTGTCAGACTCGTCCCCTGAATGGTTGGTGTTGTGACTCCGCGACGGCCCACCAGTTCCGTCGGGACAAGGTTGATTGAGAGAAGCCATGTGGTTCCCACGATCAGCTAGGGATATAAGTGGTCCACCCAGGCGTTGCCCCGCCCACCTGGGTAAGCCTTATACAACAGAGGGTCGGCCGGTCCTCTGAGGTGGCTGACTCACGACTGTTCACAACTCAACAGCCTTGCGCCCCATAGCCGCCAGCTAACGCAGAGGGTGAGGGGTGATTATAGAGATTGTCCTTCTCTTGCCCAGGCGGTTAAGCCAAGACTCCGGTCCGAAACACGCACGACGTTCCACTGCGCGCCTCACAGCGGTCGTTGAAGTACGTGTCTCAGATTACGGACGGCGCTGGTAGCGCTTGCCAGCACCGGGCTCGGGCACCCCGGGTTTGCCAGGCCCGTACGTCGGCTGTATTAGCCTTCGTCCCTGTGGTCGTGGTCTTAGACCACTCAGGAGCATCCTCCTGGGGGCAGCTCCCGGTGACTTCCACGTTGCGAAGGCCGATGCCGGCCTCCACTCCGCAGTTATACACCAAGGAATCCTCCGAGCGAGGCCGGGTCGCCGCCCGCGTTGCATCCTCTGAAAGTCAGAGGGCGCTTCGCAGTCAGCGCCCTTCCCCGCGCGTGGACATCGGCCTGCTTCCGCTTTGGCCCTCAAAAGTGAGAGCCTTGGTTTCCGCAGGAACGATGACCGCCCTACTCCCCACTGTGCTTTGTGCGCCAACCGCACACGCCAACCACAACCAACATTACATGTGGCCGGGCGGCGCCGCCAAGTTGTCCGGGCGCGGCCGGCGGAGCCGGGCGCAGCCGGGCCCGCGCCCGCCGCCAGCGTAGCCGCGAGAGCGGGCTGTCAGCCAGAGGCCGACCGCCCGCCCAGCGCCAGCCAGCAGCGCGCGCATCGCCCGGCCGCACCCGGCCCCGCGCAGCGCAGCCGACACGGCAGCGCGCAAGCGCACAGCCCGACCGGCAGCCAAGACCCGCCACTACCCCGGCCAACCGCGCCGCGCCCGGCTAGCGCCGGGCGTTCACGCGCGAGGCCGGGGCCACAGCAGGACCCGCCGCCAGCGAGCCGCGCGAAGCGCACCGCCGTGCGCACAAGTCCAGCAGTAGCGCGCCAACTCACGTCGACACACTCCGCTGCACGCGCACGCACTACGTACGAGCTTGGATACTAGACTTAAGAGTCCGACACCTACAAGCGCTCGCAGTAGTGGGAGACGCGCACTCGGCCGGGAAGGGTCGATGTTCGATCCAACCGCCTCGTGCAGACGTCTCCTTGTGGGGAGTATACCTCCCGTGGCACTTGTGTCATGGAGCTCAGCATTCCACGGCCGATAAGTCAACCGCGATAACGCCTTGCTCCTGCTGTGGGGAGTGAGTTCCGTAGCGCGCACAGGCAGAGACGGAAACACATCCTCTCAGAGAGCGTGAAATGACTTTAACGCAAAAGCGGCGCCCGCCGCACCCCAGCCAGGGCCAGGGCGCAGCGGGCGCCGCCCCAGCAAAAGCGGCGCCCGCCGCATCCGAGCCGAAGCCGAGACACAGCAGACGCCACCAGCGCATGGAGCCGCACCACGCCGCAGCCCGGCCGAAGCCGAGGCACAGCAAGCGCCGCCTTAGTAAAAGCGGCGCCCGCCGCACCCCGGCCAAGGGCCGAAGCACAGCAAGCGCCGCTATAACTTGTAAGTGCCATTCGCCAGTGAGCAAGGATACTAGACCGGAGTCCGACACCTTATCGCTCACGGCGAGCAAGGCTGCAGAGCCCGGTTTGGAGGGGCCAGTTGCCCAGTCCCACCGCATCCGAGCTTGCGCCCTGCACGGGAGTCGCCCTTCTCTCATTGGTTTCACCGGTTGCCCGGCTACTCGCATCTTACACCACGGGGAGGTTGAGAGATCGGACATTTAGCCGCCCGTCTTCTACCAGTATAGGTGGACTCCACCACTGGTTAGACAGCATAACGGCCTTCGTAAGATAGTAGATAGGGACAGCGGGAATCTCGTTAATCCATTCATGCGCGTCACTAATTAGATGACGAGGCATTTGGC
>NW_026062118.1:175000-177500 GCF_023897955.1 Schistocerca gregaria | reverse complement strand
TCCCCGTGCCGGGAGTGGGTAATTTGCGCGCCTGCTGCCTTCCTTGGATGTGGTAGCCGTTTCTCAGGCTCCCTCTCCGGAATCGAACCCTGATTCCCCGTTACCCGTTACAACCATGGTAGGCGCAGAACCTACCATCGACAGTTGATAAGGCAGACATTTGAAAGATGCGTCGCCGGTACGAGGACCGTGCGATCAGCCCAAAGTTATTCAGAGTCACCAAGGCAAACGGACCAGACGAGCCAATCCGATTGGTTTTGATCTAATAAAAGCGTCCCTTCCATCTCTGGTCGGGACTCTGTTTGCATGTATTAGCTCTAGAATTACCACAGTTATCCAAGTAACGTGGGTACGATCTAAGGAACCATAACTGATTTAATGAGCCATTCGCGGTTTCACCTTAATGCGGCTTGTACTGAGACATGCATGGCTTAATCTTTGAGACAAGCATATGACTACTGGCAGGATCAACCAGGGAGCTGCGTCAACGAGAGCTGAGCAGCCGGCCGCCCGGGAGTGTGTCCCGAGGGCCCGCGCGAACACGCAAGCGTCCGCTCAATTATTCTGCAAACAGGAGGAGGCTGAGCTCCCCTGCACGATACACCTCGAAACCCTCTCAGGTCCCGGCGGCGCGCAGCGCCGTCCTAAGTACTTGGTCGGGTTCGAGAGAGGCGCAATCGCCCGGAGATAGGCGAGTAGACGCTTTCAGTGCGAACACCCGTGCTCCCAACTGAGCTTGCCGCTGCCGACAGAGGCCCGGGAGCGTGCTGTCGTGGCATTGCCGGCGGGAAACAACACGCGCCACCTACGGTGACCGGCAGCTCCAACGCCAGCGCCACAGAAGGGCAAAGCCCCACTTGGGTGCAGAAGCGAACTCTCCCAGCACAGCGCACGCGCCAACACGTCCGCAGAGCTGCGATACAAACCACCTGCGAGAACCGCTGGGGGCGACCGAGCAGCAGACGGCGTCGCGACGCCGAGTGCCGGGCGGCGGCGCATCCTCAACGCACACAGTCCGCAATCGGACCAGCACACTGCAGATGTCCACCGCGCTTCGCACCGGGCTCGGCAGAACCCACTTTGGCCGCCTGGCGCCGCGCGCAGGGTGCGCCGGCGCATAGCTGGGACGCCAGCCGGGCCCGTCGGCCGGCGCTCCTGCCACTGGGCGCCCCCCACCAGCCGGCTGTAGTGCGTGCGCTCACGCAGCGCGCGGCCAGCACGCCGGGCGGCCCCCCCTCACCGGCCGGGGACTGTCCCGCCAAGCCACAGCCTCGTATCGCTTCATACCCACATGGCCAACTCAGGTTCGGGGGCATGGCGGGTACCGCCGAAACAACCGGTTCACAGATGTACCGATCGTCGCTATCACCGATGCACCTGCAGCGCGAACAACCGCTCAACAACTGATTTCCAGTTCATTTGCGGATCTTTGGCAGCAAACGTATACGTCAATCTACATTTGCGAAATCTACGATTCTGGCATGCCTGCATGTTATGTGTCACGACACGCTACATCAGCCCACATACACACTGCGGCATGTACACGAGAGAACACGTGGAAGATGGTCCGCGCACGTGTGCAATGTCCCTTGCGCGGTCGACTGTCAACCGGCCTCTGTAGCATGTCGCAGATGTGGAACGCGGTCCACCGTGCTATCATGTTGTGTGGGGCAATACGATTAAATAGGAAAACCCTCGTCGCTACATCAACAGACGGCTCACGCTGATTCCCGGCAGAGGGAGGAGGGGGGGGGGGGGGGCCAACATGCAATACTTTCGTCCGTACCTACTTACCACATGTCTGTACGGCGTACAACAGTGCAATCTCGCTGTAATGGGGAGACGAGACAAGTAGCATCGTGCACAACATATGGCCCTTATGATTCGCCATTGTAGGGCGCAGCCGGTGTACGGTCAAGCATGTGCCACATTATGTCACTCAGTACGTAACGACGGATGATCAGTGTGGGTTACGCGTACATCAGCGGACAGTCCACACAGGCCGTACCACAACGTACACTGACTGCATCGACAACCGAATGCAACTGAACAGCTGCAAGGCTCATTTCACAAACAAACGCCTGACCGACCAGCTTGGAAGGGCAGGAGGGGAGGGCGATATTCGTTCTGTAGCGGTACACCCTTCCAGTGGTTAGCGGGACTGTGTAGAAAGTACGCAACACTCGAAAGACCTTTATGTGAGGGTACGCACCATGGCATCAAGAAATACACATGACACCAGAGGATCCAAGCAGTGAACTATGTTCAGAGGGTTGCTGTTAGGCAAAGCTACATTCCTGTGACGTTACATGTGACAGTTAAGGTGCAGTGTAAGTTAGGTTAAGGTGCAGTGTAAGTTAGGTTAAGGTGCAGTGTAAGTTAGGTTAAGGTGCAGTGTAAGTTAGGTTAAGGTGCAGTGTAAGTTAGGTTAAGGTGCAGTGTAAGTTAGGTTAAGGTGCAGTGTAACTTAGGTTAAGGTGCAGTGTAAGTTAGGTTAAGG
>NW_026062118.1:162500-165000 GCF_023897955.1 Schistocerca gregaria | reverse complement strand
GAGTGCCGGGCGGCGGCGCATCCTCAACGCACACAGTCCGCAATCGGACCAGCACACTGCAGATGTCCACCGCGCTTCGCACCGGGCTCGGCAGAACCCACTTTGGCCGCCTGGCGCCGCGCGCAGGGTGCGCCGGCGCATAGCTGGGACGCCAGCCGGGCCCGTCGGCCGGCGCTCCTGCCACTGGGCGCCCCCCACCAGCCGGCTGTAGTGCGTGCGCTCACGCAGCGCGCGGCCAGCACGCCGGGCGGCCCCCCCTCACCGGCCGGGGACTGTCCCGCCAAGCCACAGCCTCGTATCGCTTCATACCCACATGGCCAACTCAGGTTCGGGGGCATGGCGGGTACCGCCGAAACAACCGGTTCACAGATGTACCGATCGTCGCTATCACCGATGCACCTGCAGCGCGAACAACCGCTCAACAACTGATTTCCAGTTCATTTGCGGATCTTTGGCAGCAAACGTATACGTCAATCTACATTTGCGAAATCTACGATTCTGGCATGCCTGCATGTTATGTGTCACGACACGCTACATCAGCCCACATACACACTGCGGCATGTACACGAGAGAACACGTGGAAGATGGTCCGCGCACGTGTGCAATGTCCCTTGCGCGGTCGACTGTCAACCGGCCTCTGTAGCATGTCGCAGATGTGGAACGCGGTCCACCGTGCTATCATGTTGTGTGGGGCAATACGATTAAATAGGAAAACCCTCGTCGCTACATCAACAGACGGCTCACGCTGATTCCCGGCAGAGGGAGGAGGGGGGGGGGGGGGGCCAACATGCAATACTTTCGTCCGTACCTACTTACCACATGTCTGTACGGCGTACAACAGTGCAATCTCGCTGTAATGGGGAGACGAGACAAGTAGCATCGTGCACAACATATGGCCCTTATGATTCGCCATTGTAGGGCGCAGCCGGTGTACGGTCAAGCATGTGCCACATTATGTCACTCAGTACGTAACGACGGATGATCAGTGTGGGTTACGCGTACATCAGCGGACAGTCCACACAGGCCGTACCACAACGTACACTGACTGCATCGACAACCGAATGCAACTGAACAGCTGCAAGGCTCATTTCACAAACAAACGCCTGACCGACCAGCTTGGAAGGGCAGGAGGGGAGGGCGATATTCGTTCTGTAGCGGTACACCCTTCCAGTGGTTAGCGGGACTGTGTAGAAAGTACGCAACACTCGAAAGACCTTTATGTGAGGGTACGCACCATGGCATCAAGAAATACACATGACACCAGAGGATCCAAGCAGTGAACTATGTTCAGAGGGTTGCTGTTAGGCAAAGCTACATTCCTGTGACGTTACATGTGACAGTTAAGGTGCAGTGTAAGTTAGGTTAAGGTGCAGTGTAAGTTAGGTTAAGGTGCAGTGTAAGTTAGGTTAAGGTGCAGTGTAAGTTAGGTTAAGGTGCAGTGTAAGTTAGGTTAAGGTGCAGTGTAAGTTAGGTTAAGGTGCAGTGTAAGTTAGGTTAAGGTGCAGTGTAAGTTAGGTTAAGGTGCAGTGTAAGTTAGGTTAAGGTGCAGTGTAAGTTAGGTTAAGGTGCAGTGTAACTTAGGTTAAGGTGCAGTGTAACTTAGGTTAAGGTGCAGTGTAAGTTAGGTTAAGGTGCAGTGTAACTTAGGTTAAGGTGCAGTGTAACTTAGGTTAAGGTGCAGTGTAACTTAGGTTAAGGTGCAGTGTAACTTAGGTTAAGGTGCAGTGTAAGTTAGGTTAAGGTGCAGTGTAAGTTAGGTTAAGGTGCAGTGTAAGTTAGGTTAAGGTGCAGTGTAAGTTAGGTTAAGGTGCAGCGTAACTTAGGTTAAGGTGCAGCGTAACTTAGGTTAAGGTGCAGCGTAACTTAGGTTAAGGTGCAGCGTAACTTAGGTTAAGGTGCAGCGTAACTTAGGTTAAGGTGCAGCGTAACTTAGGTTAAGGTGCAGCGTAACTTAGGTTAAGGTGCAGCGTAACTTAGGTTAAGGTGCAGCGTGGGTTAGGTTAGGGGCCAACGTGGGTTAGGTTAGGGGCCAACGTGGGTTAGGTTAGGGGCCAACGTGGGTTAGGTTAGGGGCCAACGTGGGTTAGGTTAGGGGCCAACGTGGGTTAGGTTAGGGGCCAACGTGGGTTAGGTTAGGGGCCAACGTGGGTTAGGTTAGGGGCCAACGTGGGTTAGGTTAGGGGCCAACGTGGGTTAGGTTAGGGGCCAACGTGGGTTAGGTTAGGGGCCAACGTGGGTTAGGTTAGGGGCCAACGTGGGTTAGGTTAGGGGCCAACGTGGGTTAGGTTAGGGGCCAACGTGGGTTAGGTTAAGGGCCAACGTGGGTTAGGTTAAGGGCCAACGTGGGTTAGGTTAAGGGCCAACGTGGGTTAGGTTAAGGGCCAACGTGGGTTAGGTTAAGGGCCAACGTGGGTTAGGTTAAGGGCCAACGTGGGTTAGGTTAAGGGCCAACGTGGGTTAGGTTAAGGGCCAACGTGGGTTAGGTTAAGGGCCAACGTGG
>NW_026062118.1:150000-152500 GCF_023897955.1 Schistocerca gregaria | reverse complement strand
ACCACATGTCTGTACGGCGTACAACAGTGCAATCTCGCTGTAATGGGGAGACGAGACAAGTAGCATCGTGCACAACATATGGCCCTTATGATTCGCCATTGTAGGGCGCAGCCGGTGTACGGTCAAGCATGTGCCACATTATGTCACTCAGTACGTAACGACAGATGATCAGTGTGGGTTACGCGTACATCAGCGGACAGTCCACACAGGCCGTACCACAACGTACACTGACTGCATCGACAACCGAATGCAACTGAACAGCTGCAAGGCTCATTTCACAAACAAACGCCTGACCGACCAGCTTGGAAGGGCAGGAGGGGAGGGCGATATTCGTTCTGTAGCGGTACACCCTTCCAGTGGTTAGCGGGACTGTGTAGAAAGTACGCAACACTCGAAAGACCTTTATGTGAGGGTACGCACCATGGCATCAAGAAATACACATGACACCAGAGGATCCAAGCAGTGAACTATGTTCAGAGGGTTGCTGTTAGGCAAAGCTACATTCCTGTGACGTTACATGTGACAGTTAAGGTGCAGTGTAAGTTAGGTTAAGGTGCAGTGTAAGTTAGGTTAAGGTGCAGTGTAAGTTAGGTTAAGGTGCAGTGTAAGTTAGGTTAAGGTGCAGTGTAAGTTAGGTTAAGGTGCAGTGTAAGTTAGGTTAAGGTGCAGTGTAAGTTAGGTTAAGGTGCAGTGTAACTTAGGTTAAGGTGCAGTGTAAGTTAGGTTAAGGTGCAGTGTAAGTTAGGTTAAGGTGCAGTGTAACTTAGGTTAAGGTGCAGTGTAACTTAGGTTAAGGTGCAGTGTAAGTTAGGTTAAGGTGCAGTGTAACTTAGGTTAAGGTGCAGTGTAACTTAGGTTAAGGTGCAGTGTAAGTTAGGTTAAGGTGCAGTGTAAGTTAGGTTAAGGTGCAGTGTAAGTTAGGTTAAGGTGCAGTGTAAGTTAGGTTAAGGTGCAGCGTAACTTAGGTTAAGGTGCAGCGTAACTTAGGTTAAGGTGCAGCGTAACTTAGGTTAAGGTGCAGCGTAACTTAGGTTAAGGTGCAGCGTAACTTAGGTTAAGGTGCAGCGTAACTTAGGTTAAGGTGCAGCGTAACTTAGGTTAAGGTGCAGCGTAACTTAGGTTAAGGTGCAGCGTGGGTTAGGTTAGGGGCCAACGTGGGTTAGGTTAGGGGCCAACGTGGGTTAGGTTAGGGGCCAACGTGGGTTAGGTTAGGGGCCAACGTGGGTTAGGTTAGGGGCCAACGTGGGTTAGGTTAGGGGCCAACGTGGGTTAGGTTAGGGGCCAACGTGGGTTAGGTTAGGGGCCAACGTGGGTTAGGTTAGGGGCCAACGTGGGTTAGGTTAGGGGCCAACGTGGGTTAGGTTAGGGGCCAACGTGGGTTAGGTTAGGGGCCAACGTGGGTTAGGTTAAGGGCCAACGTGGGTTAGGTTAAGGGCCAACGTGGGTTAGGTTAAGGGCCAACGTGGGTTAGGTTAAGGGCCAACGTGGGTTAGGTTAAGGGCGAACGTGGGTTAGGTTAAGGGCCAACGTGGGTTAGGTTAAGGGCCAACGTGGGTTAGGTTAAGGGCCAACGTGGGTTAGGTTAAGGGCCAACGTGGGTTAGGTTAAGGGCCAACGTGGGTTAGGTTAAGGGCCAACGTGGGTTAGGTTAAGGGCCAACGTGGGTTAGGTTAAGGGCCAACGTGGGTTAGGTTAAGGGCCAACGTGGGTTAGGTTGCCAGAGATGTGTCAAATCAGGATGTACGTTTGGCTGGTGTCAGGTGGTGGGTTGGTTCGATGCCTTTATAAGGGGTGTGGCCAAAGGGTATTTTATTACTTGTACCTTTTGTGTTGTGGCGTGGCGTTGCGTCCTGTGTTGATACTGGGTGGACCACTGTGGGTGTTGCTGGCTGATTTGAGCTGCGTTGTTTGCGGGTGATGTGAGACATTCTGTCTTATTAGTGGACGTGACGTTCCTCTTGTCGTTGTTTGGATAGTGTCCTGTGGCAGCGAGGATAAAATGGATGTTGTTGAACGATAGTGCTTTGGTGCTTTCGCTTTGTTACACACAGAGTGGACTGTGAGATAGGGTGACTGGGTCGAGTGCGGTTCACACTGTCCTCCCCAGTTTACAGTATGTATCATCTATGTATGTGGTCCTGCATCATTTACTAAGGAGGGACGTCAGACGACTGAAATATTAGTTATGTACTGATGTAAAGCAGAATGCTTACCTTCCACCAGTGGGCGAGTATCGACTCTGCCCCAGAGTTGCCACCGCAGGAAGAGGTGTCGGAAACACTACCCGCACACCGTCACCACTGTGCGGGGGGACGGACCCTCTATATCCTCAGCGGCGCACTCTTTGCCACCGAGCGTCACGTCTCGCGGCCCGCCGTCCAGAGCATGTATTGGGACAGCGGGACTTTGGCTTTTGGGAGATAACTCTTCATGAAGTGGAAGATATAGGGGTGGACTGCAATGTACGATTGCGGGAAAAGTCCGCCGTACATCCGCTCGA
>NW_026062118.1:140000-142500 GCF_023897955.1 Schistocerca gregaria | reverse complement strand
TCAGAGTCACCAAGGCAAACGGACCAGACGAGCCAATCCGATTGGTTTTGATCTAATAAAAGCGTCCCTTCCATCTCTGGTCGGGACTCTGTTTGCATGTATTAGCTCTAGAATTACCACAGTTATCCAAGTAACGTGGGTACGATCTAAGGAACCATAACTGATTTAATGAGCCATTCGCGGTTTCACCTTAATGCGGCTTGTACTGAGACATGCATGGCTTAATCTTTGAGACAAGCATATGACTACTGGCAGGATCAACCAGGGAGCTGCGTCAACGAGAGCTGAGCAGCCGGCCGCCCGGGAGTGTGTCCCGAGGGCCCGCGCGAACACGCAAGCGTCCGCTCAATTATTCTGCAAACAGGAGGAGGCTGAGCTCCCCTGCACGATACACCTCGAAACCCTCTCAGGTCCCGGCGGCGCGCAGCGCCGTCCTAAGTACTTGGTCGGGTTCGAGAGAGGCGCAATCGCCCGGAGATAGGCGAGTAGACGCTTTCAGTGCGAACACCCGTGCTCCCAACTGAGCTTGCCGCTGCCGACAGAGGCCCGGGAGCGTGCTGTCGTGGCATTGCCGGCGGGAAACAACACGCGCCACCTACGGTGACCGGCAGCTCCAACGCCAGCGCCACAGAAGGGCAAAGCCCCACTTGGGTGCAGAAGCGAACTCTCCCAGCACAGCGCACGCGCCAACACGTCCGCAGAGCTGCGATACAAACCACCTGCGAGAACCGCTGGGGGCGACCGAGCAGCAGACGGCGTCGCGACGCCGAGTGCCGGGCGGCGGCGCATCCTCAACGCACACAGTCCGCAATCGGACCAGCACACTGCAGATGTCCACCGCGCTTCGCACCGGGCTCGGCAGAACCCACTTTGGCCGCCTGGCGCCGCGCGCAGGGTGCGCCGGCGCATAGCTGGGACGCCAGCCGGGCCCGTCGGCCGGCGCTCCTGCCACTGGGCGCCCCCCACCAGCCGGCTGTAGTGCGTGCGCTCACGCAGCGCGCGGCCAGCACGCCGGGCGGCCCCCCCTCACCGGCCGGGGACTGTCCCGCCAAGCCACAGCCTCGTATCGCTTCATACCCACATGGCCAACTCAGGTTCGGGGGCATGGCGGGTACCGCCGAAACAACCGGTTCACAGATGTACCGATCGTCGCTATCACCGATGCACCTGCAGCGCGAACAACCGCTCAACAACTGATTTCCAGTTCATTTGCGGATCTTTGGCAGCAAACGTATACGTCAATCTACATTTGCGAAATCTACGATTCTGGCATGCCTGCATGTTATGTGTCACGACACGCTACATCAGCCCACATACACACTGCGGCATGTACACGAGAGAACACGTGGAAGATGGTCCGCGCACGTGTGCAATGTCCCTTGCGCGGTCGACTGTCAACCGGCCTCTGTAGCATGTCGCAGATGTGGAACGCGGTCCACCGTGCTATCATGTTGTGTGGGGCAATACGATTAAATAGGAAAACCCTCGTCGCTACATCAACAGACGGCTCACGCTGATTCCCGGCAGAGGGAGGAGGGGGGGGGGGGGCCAACATGCAATACTTTCGTCCGTACCTACTTACCACATGTCTGTACGGCGTACAACAGTGCAATCTCGCTGTAATGGGGAGACGAGACAAGTAGCATCGTGCACAACATATGGCCCTTATGATTCGCCATTGTAGGGCGCAGCCGGTGTACGGTCAAGCATGTGCCACATTATGTCACTCAGTACGTAACGACAGATGATCAGTGTGGGTTACGCGTACATCAGCGGACAGTCCACACAGGCCGTACCACAACGTACACTGACTGCATCGACAACCGAATGCAACTGAACAGCTGCAAGGCTCATTTCACAAACAAACGCCTGACCGACCAGCTTGGAAGGGCAGGAGGGGAGGGCGATATTCGTTCTGTAGCGGTACACCCTTCCAGTGGTTAGCGGGACTGTGTAGAAAGTACGCAACACTCGAAAGACCTTTATGTGAGGGTACGCACCATGGCATCAAGAAATACACATGACACCAGAGGATCCAAGCAGTGAACTATGTTCAGAGGGTTGCTGTTAGGCAAAGCTACATTCCTGTGACGTTACATGTGACAGTTAAGGTGCAGTGTAAGTTAGGTTAAGGTGCAGTGTAAGTTAGGTTAAGGTGCAGTGTAAGTTAGGTTAAGGTGCAGTGTAAGTTAGGTTAAGGTGCAGTGTAAGTTAGGTTAAGGTGCAGTGTAAGTTAGGTTAAGGTGCAGTGTAAGTTAGGTTAAGGTGCAGTGTAAGTTAGGTTAAGGTGCAGTGTAACTTAGGTTAAGGTGCAGTGTAACTTAGGTTAAGGTGCAGTGTAACTTAGGTTAAGGTGCAGTGTAAGTTAGGTTAAGGTGCAGTGTAACTTAGGTTAAGGTGCAGTGTAACTTAGGTTAAGGTGCAGTGTAACTTAGGTTAAGGTGCAGTGTAACTTAGGTTAAGGTGCAGTGTAAGTTAGGTTAAGGTGCAGTGTAAGTTA
>NW_026062118.1:127500-130000 GCF_023897955.1 Schistocerca gregaria | reverse complement strand
GTGCGCCGGCGCATAGCTGGGACGCCAGCCGGGCCCGTCGGCCGGCGCTCCTGCCACTGGGCGCCCCCCACCAGCCGGCTGTAGTGCGTGCGCTCACGCAGCGCGCGGCCAGCACGCCGGGCGGCCCCCCCTCACCGGCCGGGGACTGTCCCGCCAAGCCACAGCCTCGTATCGCTTCATACCCACATGGCCAACTCAGGTTCGGGGGCATGGCGGGTACCGCCGAAACAACCGGTTCACAGATGTACCGATCGTCGCTATCACCGATGCACCTGCAGCGCGAACAACCGCTCAACAACTGATTTCCAGTTCATTTGCGGATCTTTGGCAGCAAACGTATACGTCAATCTACATTTGCGAAATCTACGATTCTGGCATGCCTGCATGTTATGTGTCACGACACGCTACATCAGCCCACATACACACTGCGGCATGTACACGAGAGAACACGTGGAAGATGGTCCGCGCACGTGTGCAATGTCCCTTGCGCGGTCGACTGTCAACCGGCCTCTGTAGCATGTCGCAGATGTGGAACGCGGTCCACCGTGCTATCATGTTGTGTGGGGCAATACGATTAAATAGGAAAACCCTCGTCGCTACATCAACAGACGGCTCACGCTGATTCCCGGCAGAGGGAGGAGGGGGGGGGGGCCAACATGCAATACTTTCGTCCGTACCTACTTACCACATGTCTGTACGGCGTACAACAGTGCAATCTCGCTGTAATGGGGAGACGAGACAAGTAGCATCGTGCACAACATATGGCCCTTATGATTCGCCATTGTAGGGCGCAGCCGGTGTACGGTCAAGCATGTGCCACATTATGTCACTCAGTACGTAACGACGGATGATCAGTGTGGGTTACGCGTACATCAGCGGACAGTCCACACAGGCCGTACCACAACGTACACTGACTGCATCGACAACCGAATGCAACTGAACAGCTGCAAGGCTCATTTCACAAACAAACGCCTGACCGACCAGCTTGGAAGGGCAGGAGGGGAGGGCGATATTCGTTCTGTAGCGGTACACCCTTCCAGTGGTTAGCGGGACTGTGTAGAAAGTACGCAACACTCGAAAGACCTTTATGTGAGGGTACGCACCATGGCATCAAGAAATACACATGACACCAGAGGATCCAAGCAGTGAACTATGTTCAGAGGGTTGCTGTTAGGCAAAGCTACATTCCTGTGACGTTACATGTGACAGTTAAGGTGCAGTGTAAGTTAGGTTAAGGTGCAGTGTAAGTTAGGTTAAGGTGCAGTGTAAGTTAGGTTAAGGTGCAGTGTAAGTTAGGTTAAGGTGCAGTGTAAGTTAGGTTAAGGTGCAGTGTAAGTTAGGTTAAGGTGCAGTGTAACTTAGGTTAAGGTGCAGTGTAAGTTAGGTTAAGGTGCAGTGTAAGTTAGGTTAAGGTGCAGTGTAACTTAGGTTAAGGTGCAGTGTAACTTAGGTTAAGGTGCAGTGTAAGTTAGGTTAAGGTGCAGTGTAACTTAGGTTAAGGTGCAGTGTAACTTAGGTTAAGGTGCAGTGTAAGTTAGGTTAAGGTGCAGTGTAAGTTAGGTTAAGGTGCAGTGTAAGTTAGGTTAAGGTGCAGCGTAACTTAGGTTAAGGTGCAGCGTAACTTAGGTTAAGGTGCAGCGTAACTTAGGTTAAGGTGCAGCGTAACTTAGGTTAAGGTGCAGCGTAACTTAGGTTAAGGTGCAGCGTAACTTAGGTTAAGGTGCAGCGTAACTTAGGTTAAGGTGCAGCGTAACTTAGGTTAAGGTGCAGCGTGGGTTAGGTTAGGGGCCAACGTGGGTTAGGTTAGGGGCCAACGTGGGTTAGGTTAGGGGCCAACGTGGGTTAGGTTAGGGGCCAACGTGGGTTAGGTTAGGGGCCAACGTGGGTTAGGTTAGGGGCCAACGTGGGTTAGGTTAGGGGCCAACGTGGGTTAGGTTAGGGGCCAACGTGGGTTAGGTTAGGGGCCAACGTGGGTTAGGTTAGGGGCCAACGTGGGTTAGGTTAGGGGCCAACGTGGGTTAGGTTAAGGGCCAACGTGGGTTAGGTTAAGGGCCAACGTGGGTTAGGTTAAGGGCCAACGTGGGTTAGGTTAAGGGCCAACGTGGGTTAGGTTAAGGGCCAACGTGGGTTAGGTTAAGGGCCAACGTGGGTTAGGTTAAGGGCCAACGTGGGTTAGGTTAAGGGCCAACGTGGGTTAGGTTAAGGGCCAACGTGGGTTAGGTTAAGGGCCAACGTGGGTTAGGTTAAGGGCCAACGTGGGTTAGGTTAAGGGCCAACGTGGGTTAGGTTAAGGGCCAACGTGGGTTAGGTTAAGGGCCAACGTGGGTTAGGTTGCCAGAGATGTGTCAAATCAGGATGTACGTTTGGCTGGTGTCAGGTGGTGGGTTGGTTCGATGCCTTTATAAGGGGTGTGGCCAAAGGGTATTTTATTACTTGTACCTTTTGTGTTGTGGCGTGGCGTTGCGTCCTGTGTTGATACTGGGTGGACCACTGTGGGTGT